>NW_026896633.1:0-24231 GCF_033153095.1 Gastrolobium bilobum
TGTTATCTGGGAAAGCATGTCATCTACCGGTAGGGTTGGAACACAGAGCATTGTGGGCTGTCAAGTTCTTAAACTTTGATTCCAAAGCAGCAGGTGAGAAAAGGTTACTTCAATTGAATGAACTAGATAAATTCCGTCTTTCTGCATATGAAAGTGCAAGCCTGTACAAAGAGAAGACCAAGTTATGGCACGACAGGAAGATCACGCCCAGGAATTTCAAGGTGGGCAATCAAGTTCTGCTGTTCAATTCCAGGTTGAAGCTTTTTCCAAGAAAGTTAAAGTCTAGATGGTCTGGACCATTTGTGGTGAAGGATATTAAGTCTTATGGAGCTGTGGAAATTAGTCCCTTGGATTCTGACCGAAGCTTTACCGTCAATGGTCAGAGGTTGAAGATATACATTGGTAGTGCTGTAGACAGGAAACTTCTTATAGTTGCCCTGATGGAGGTAAGTTAAGTGAGAAACGTCAGGCTCATGACGTTAAACATGCGCTGAGTGGGAGGCAACCCATTATATCAGGTATGTAATATATAATTAATGTTAATAATAATAATAATAATAAAAGAGGGGAAATCTCAACATTTTGGACAAGGGAAATTTGACAAGTGATGACCGCTAAAACTCTCCCAATGGACGTTTTAGCAGTTCACAGATGCATCACAATGCAAAAATCTGGTCTAGCGTGCTAAAATGTTCCGTTTGACCGTTTTAGCGTTACCCAAGTGCATCACCGTGCAAATATTCTAGTTCAGCGCGCTAAAACATTCAGTCTTGACCGTTTTAGCGTGCTGATGCACACAACCATGTGCACGTTCTCTGGAACTTGGCACTAAAACGCTCACAGGGAACGTTTTAGTGCTGCGTCACTTATTTGATTTACACGGTTACATTTACTCATTCACTCACTCCCTCACTCACGCTCTTGCTATCTCTTCTACCTCTCTTCTGGCTCTCTTGCACTCAACAAGGTATGCCACACTCTTCCCTCCTCTTTTTGCAGTATATTCTTCAATTGCTTGTGTCATTTTCATAACACATGGTTTTACACGACATGTTTTCATATCATCCTAGGTTTTACAAGGTTTTGATCATCCTAGGTTTTTTAATTTTTGATAATATGTAACTGGTTTGTGTGTGATTCTAGTTTTGTGTTGTTTTTGGGATGCAAGGAATCTTACACAATCGATTTCCCATTTTAAAATTTCACACACACACACATGGTGTTTGATAAATTGCCTGACCCAGAAAAGCTAGAGCGCTAAAACGCTTGACAGACAACGTTTTAGCGCTCCATCATTTTGTAACCCAAAATTGCCAGGCCGCTAAAACGCACACAGTGAACGTTTTAGCGCCCTGGCCCTGATACATGCATGATTTTAGGCTACTAGTCTAGCATCGTGGGGGTTGTTCTTCCTTTACATTATGGATCCATCTCAACCAATTCTTCCAAACTTAAATATGGGAATTGTGATCCATTATTTCTCAAAATTCTTTGACTTGTTGACTGAATTGATGTTTCATGCTATTAGGAACATGTCTTCACCATCCAAGAAAACCAACAAAAAGAGGCCCAGGGTGACTAAGAGCAAAGAGCCTACACCTCCACCTTCTTATGATGCAAAACTATGGAGGAGTGCTGCCCATGAAGCCAGATTTAATGATAAGACATCTTCTAGGCCATTTGTCCGAGAGAGAAAATTCGTTTTGGACAAAGATGAATATCCTGAATTTCAGTCTGAGTTGGTACAGCGAGAATGGGAGACCTATGGCATGATGTTGGACAATAGCAGTCAAGCTATTTGTAGGGAATTTTATGCGAATGCTTACAATGGAGACGAAGGTGGCAAACAACATTTTGTCAGTTTCGATCGGGGGAAAAAGGTCAAGTATGATGCTCACACCATTGAGAAACTCTTGAAGATATCTCACTGTGATTACATACAGAACCAAAATTGTCAGTTTCTCAAAACTTGGGAAAAGATTGACATTCCCCCCAAGAGAAGCAGCCCTGAATTTGAAACTTGGACTAAATTGGGAGCAGCTGAGCCTGTGTTGCACACTATAGCCAAACCAAATGAATCTTGGAAGATGACTAAGGATAAAGTTAATCCTAAGTTGTTGTGGTTAAGGCAGTTGAATGGATAGGCTAGGGTATGGTATCATTTTGTGGTTTCGAATGTATTGCCTATCTCTAACCAGGCTGAAGTTATTTTGATGCGAGATGTTTTGATTTACACAATCATGACTGGGAAGAAAGTGAAACTTCCCATCATTCTTCAAAATAGCATTTATGACATGGCACATTCTGATAGTAGTACTGTAGCACTGGGTCACAGTTCTTTGATCCAGAATTTATGCAAGAGAGCTGGAGTTGACATTGCTGATATTGGGGAGCAGGTTAAGTTACACCCTGAAATTAATGCCAAGCTGATCACAACACAACTTCGAATTGGAGGAAGAGCAGCCTCTGGCCTAACACTGGGAAGGAAGAACATGGTAGAGGCAGAGTCCGAGTCAGTACGGCAGAGGCGTTCAGCAAAGCAGTGGCTGGTCAACACCGAGGTCCGTCTTGGGTTTTTACGCTGTCGTCTCAAGTTCATGCAGACAAGTCAGAGATCATACCAGACCCAGATATTTTAGATGATGACAGCTCTTTGTGAGGCCTAGGGAGTCGAGCCGGCAGAATTTCAGGCTGAGGAGTATCCTCATTCAGAGGAGGAGGATGCATTTGAGGCAGCCGCTACAGCATTCTTTGAAGAGCGAGCTGATGAGGATGAGACTATGATGGATGCCATGGGTACTGGGAAAAAATCCCCGCCTGCTGTTGATCAGACTGCTAGAGATCAGCCTGTTAGAGTTAGTTCTGGAGTAGAGGAGGATCAGATTGCTGATGATGAAGATACACCGCTTCCTACCACAGATCCAGGATCAGATCCTCTTACCTCAGAAGAGGAGGACTCGATGTCTTACATTGACTCTTGATTTCACTCCACTTTAGTTTCCGTTATTTTAATTTTAGTTTCTTTTAGTTTTATTTTGCAGTTGGTTTACTTTTGTAATTTCATTAAGTACATTGGGATATTCACTATTTTTGCATGATGCATTTTACGATAGTACTGATGCTATTGGTTTATATATGAATGTGTTTCGGTGATCAATTGTGGCTGCGTATAATTTTTAGATTTAAATTAGTTGCTAGGGACAACAACGTTTAAATCTAGGAATTGGGTGTGAATGAATGGCATGCAAATATCATGGAGATGTCACACAAATTGATGTGCCAAAACAGAGAAACATCTCAATCTTTTTCTTTTCTAAGTTTCTTGTGTGATTTGGATTTTAATTGTGATATTGAATTTGGATTTCAGTTGTGATATGGAATTCAATGAGGATAAGACTGATCAAAGTTTTATATGATTGATCAAATTAAGGATACAATCTTATACCTTGCATGTTGAGCAAAAATGAAATGATTGCATGACTCATTCAATGTGAAAGAGTAGAGAGATTAGTTGTGATATATATAGAGGAAGTCAAGCATGCATTCTGAACTGTGAGAATTTGAGCCTATACAGAAAATTTTGTTCAGAGAGCACTTCACTGCATGAATAACTCTAGAACTTGCCCTGTTTCTTGCTTGAAATGGTTTATGATGTGTAGGGTAGAAATGATTGAGGCACTTCCTTCTTGAACCAGAAAGTTTAAATGGCCAACCTTAATATTTCCATTGCATGAAACCCTTGAGTTTAAGCCTGTTTGTCTATAAAACCAAGAGCCTACATTCATTCCAATCCTTCAGATTAAAAGTTTCAGATAAGTGATAGTGGATGAAAGTTCTGTTGGGAGAAAAGTGTTTCCTGAAATAAATGAATGCACAAAGTGTTGGAAATACAGAAAGAAGGAAGAAAAAGGAAAAAAGGAATTAAAGACACAAAGTGTCTAGAAGAAAAAGAAGGAAGAAAGAGGAAAAAGGGAATTAAAGACACAAAGTGTCTGGAAGAAAAAGGAGGAAGAAAGGTTCAAAGAAGGTACAAGGAATGAAAAGGAAGAAAGTTGGGAGAATTAAGAAGAATATGGATTAATACAATTATGATCCTTCTCTTAGCTGAATCTGATTCATTTAATCTGAACCCTTCCTTTAACATAAACTTTTACCTCTAGTCAAGCCACATACCAAGCCATATTGCCAACTATTCAAAGACCTTTTTGATCTGCTCTATGGATCATTGTTACTGTAGAAAATGAGAAGATGGGCAAGCCTATGGTAGTTTGAGTACAGTGAAGATTGAAGGACATTGATGAACCCTTAAACACTAGAGTGCAAGAGAGTTAAATTCTCACAATTATTGAGAAGTTCCTAGTGAGGGGGTGTTTTGTTTGGAAGTCTCTATATATCATCTCTACTGATCTGTTGAAAAGTCACAAATGATGTTGGGCAAATCATAGGAAATAAGAGATTGCATGGTTATAAGTTTGTATCACGAAATGTTGATCTTCTGTTAATTGAAGTCCATCCTCATGAGTTTCATCTGTAAAGAATATAATTCTTTTCCTGTTTCTAATTCATTACTGAGGACATTAATGTTCAAATCTGCGAATTGTGATAAACCCTTAGTTTATAAGGTTTTAAAGCATGAATTAGCTTAATTTGTGTGATTAAATGGATGGAAAAAAGGGTTAATGTCCTGGAAAGTCCTAAATACAAGTTCTGAAAGTTATGTTGAAGACTTACATTGTTCTTGTAGGAAAATGAATCTCAAGAAGCAAAAGAGATAAGGAAGAAGATTCTGAAGAAATTGGAGAATTCAAGTGTTGAGCGCTAAAACGTCTAAATCAAACGTTTTAGCGCGCTGCTGCAGAATGAAGCCAAAAAGTGCTGGTGCTGAGCGCTAAAACGGCCAAAGCAAACGTTTTAGCGCTCTGCTGTTCAAAAAGATTCGGGTCTCAAGCGCTAAAATGGTCAAGTCAAATGTTTTAGCACTCTAGTGTTCAATAAAATGTCAAAATTCCCTGGAAGTGTGCGCTTTAGCGGTCAGGATGAATGTTTTAGCGCTGAGGACAGTTAAAAGTAGTTGGGCATCCGTCGAGTTGAGTGCTAAAACGTCCAACAAGGAACGTTTTAGCGCCCATGTCAGTTTTGGATATTATTTCAGTTTTGGAACTTGAAAACTATAAAAGGACAAGGGGTCTTCACACTTGGGGATCTGATCTGACTTTTCATTCTCTGAATTTCGAAATTCCTTAGGTTTTAGTCATGTATTAGTGTAGTGTACTTTATGTAATTGTGATTGAAGATTGAAGATTCAACAACATGACAATGGAGTTTGATCTTTCCTCTTCTCTTGTTATTTCTATTTCTATGTCTGAGTAGAGTCCTTTGTAGTTGGATTTCAATGGAACTCAAAGATGAATTTATGTATGGTTGATTGAATATTATAATTATCATTATTTTGACTCGAAACTAGACATACTAGTTCTAAATATTATTCTAGGAATATTCCTACACTTATTATAATTTTTCGGGATACTTCTTTGGTACACACTTATATCGTGAAATAGAATCGCGACTTTCAGTGTTATTAAGCCCTTATATTAATTATTCTTACCTTACCATATTTATTTCAGGTCAATTATGAAATTATTCACTTAAGCTCATAATTACTTAATTAAATTCCTAATTTAACGGTGCAGGTTCTTACACTGGATGATAGTGAAAATGATCAACCTCAGTCTGGATGTAGCTCTCAAGTGGTTTAGAGAGTGAACCTGGATAATCTCCGGTGTTATTCTTCCTTACCCTATCTCTTTTGATTTCTATCAATTGAATTTCATTTTGATTCTTGATATATGTCATATTGAATCTGTTTTAAGGATTATAATCATTACTTTTATGTTTTAATTCGTTCTTGCACGAATTCTTGAAAAGAGTGACCATAAACATTGAAATTCTCTTATTTTCTCTTCAAATCATTTTAATTCTGTTTTGTATTGAGAAATAAGATTACATTCTGTTTGAATTGATTTTGGTTTATATACTTGTCAAAAAATAGATTTTTGAATTGTTTCTTGAATTTCGAGTAACACACAATTCACCCCCTCTCTTGTGTGATTATTTAGCCATATTTTCTTTTCAGTTTATGTTATACCTTGGAATTATTTTTATGCATTCTTATATGAGCTAATTAAGGATATATGGATTTGAGGATTAGGGTTCACAATAGGCATATTGAGATTTTAATCCTGACAGGAGTAAACACGAATTCTTGAATGATCTAGACACATGCTTGTAAGAATTTTAAACTTTTATAATTCATCGCGCTTAAGGCTTAATCTGAAAGGAATTACTAAGACATTAGGGTTCTAATTGGATTAAAAGGTTAAAGACACTAAGACATTAAGAATTAACCAACTAGTTGAAACAATTGAGGTAAATTATTATTGAAATTAATTTAAACTACTCAAGGGGGATCGAAGGTGAAATATACTCTAACTGCAGTCTCGTCTTTTTGTTCTTAAACCCGTTTTATCTTTCTGCGCTCTTTGTTTGAATTACTTTTAATTGCAATTGTCTTCAATTTTAGTT
The DNA here is from genome assembly GCF_033153095.1 of Gastrolobium bilobum. Lineage (NCBI taxonomy): Eukaryota > Viridiplantae > Streptophyta > Magnoliopsida > Fabales > Fabaceae > Gastrolobium > Gastrolobium bilobum. The sequence goes on from NW_026896633.1 coordinate 6,583, forward strand.
CTACTATTAAAAATTAATCTTACAACTACTTTGATCTGTCCAAATTAAAGGGAATAATGAGAATAATGCTTGGTGCAATTAATTCTCGTGGGACGATAACTCTACTCATTACTCTATTACTTGTACGAACGGTATACTTGCCGTGATCGCAACAATTTCATTTGGTTGGTGAATTAGGAAGCTACAGTTTCTATTTGATTAAATGTTTGATATTTTATTCTAAGACCAATTACAAGCGGAGATAGAGGAGACAACTTCTGAAGATGAGGCATTTGAGACAGTGTCTGGGAAGGAGCACCCAGGGCGAGTTAGAGGAATGGGGTACGAGGTGGTTATAACTCAAATGCGTAAGCGCCATAGTAGTTCTGCATCATCTTCTTCTGCCGGTCCTTTGCAAGCAGAGTATGATGCCATCAAACAGGAACTTGACAGTTTAAAAGGAAAAATGAGAGAACTTGACTCCTTGAAAGCACAAATGGCTTCTGTTATGCAACAATATATATGTTCTGCAATGCATACACTGGTCGTTGGTGTTTAGAATGTGTGGTTAACTTGTTTGATGTCCTGCTTAGGCTATATATGATTCCTTTAAATTAATGTAGTTGTTTATAATCAAAATGGAAGTATCAAAGGGTCATGTGATGTACCTAATTGCCTCTTGTCTGTCACCACAAAGACTGACCGAATCCAACAAACCAGAGGAAATTTTCTTATCAAATTGCCTCTTGTTTGTCACCACTGCATAATCTAAAATGGTTAAATATAAGACACTCCCACATAGGCATTTTAGAATATATATATATATATATATATATATATATATATATATATATATATATATATATATATTTCTCAATCCCATGAATAAATTTGTACTTGGCATGACACAATGTTCCTTATATATAACCTTAGCATGAGTTTTGGTAATACGAGTGCTTAGTACCATCAATGCTCTGTACTTTACTTTCAACAACCATGTCTGAGAAACAAAGGAGAAATGAACTTTAGTAGATAAAAGAATTTATTCAAGGGAGAAAGACAAGAAAAAAAGGTTTTTTTTTGGTTATTTTACGATAGGGTCTGATTCTTGTATTCAATTTGAGAGAAGCAATTAAGATAGATTAGATAAATGGTTGTGAAACAACTTCAGCAGACATTACATCCATTAGAGAGAGGGAAATGGAGTTTGTGGGACTGACAAGGTAGGTGAAGGAATTCGAAACCTGAAATCGGAGGATAATGTGACAATGATTGAAGACAACAATGCTACTGCTTTTGTGTTTACATTCTTATTTATTTACTCATCGATTGTGTTTAGAGGTAATGCTTAATACTAGGGAAAATAGGACCCCTAATTAATATAATTATTATATTATGCATTTCTTTTTGTACCTCATCTGTATTTTTTTCCCTTGTTGATGTACTAAGCTTTTGTTTCATGTGAAATGTTTATAAGGACCAAATTATTATTCTTGTTGGTAGCTTTCTTTATTGTTACTTTATTACATTCATTGACACATACATCAGGTTTATCATGGAAAATGAGAGTGATTTTTTATTTTTTTTTATTTTCAATGTATCAGGTTGCAGATTTGGATTCTCCAGGAGTTAGAAGATCTTCTCATGCAAGTCATGACCCAATTTGTGAAGGACTGGATTCATCCCCTCAAATTCCACCTCCACCACCCAGTTGAATATTTGATGTAGTCATTTGATGTTGGATAGTATTCTTGCTTTCTTTGTCATTATCATGTGGGATTTATTGAAGACTTTTACATAACAGTTGAGACATATTTTATGGTTGTTAAACATTTTGTTGTATGAAATCGCAATATAATGTATGCAATTATGCGCTTCTAATCTTGTGATATATTTATATATATAATGCTTCTAATTCAAGGATGTTAAATTTGTATGTTCAAATGCAACAATTAAATAAAAACATATTAAATGCAGAGGCGGTTCAACCAACTGCCTTTATATGCCCATTGCAAGGAGGCGGTTTGACAAACCACCTTTGTAATTCAACCACATGCGGTTACCTTAACAGCCCAGAAATTCATAAGGAGGCGGCTTTATAAATCGCCTAAGAATAATATATGTGAGGCGGTTATTAGAAAGACCTCCAAATGTTATACAGAGGCGGTTAACTGAACCTCTCTTTGATTGAATACCATATTCATGCTCTGCTAACTGAGGCGTTAATATCCACCGTTAATTACGCCTCTATATATCTGCATGCGGTTCTACTTTCATTTAACCGCCCTAGATAGGCTCTCGACAGTCGTAACGGAGGCAGTTCGTGAACCGCCTATCGTTGCAATCAAGGGAGGTTATAACTGCCTCAGAACATTAGTAAAACCGCCTCAAAATAGCAGGTTTTTTGTAGTGTTGATTTGTTGGATATCCACCTTAGTCACACACAAGTTTTCATTACAAGAAAAAGAAATTAATGAAAAATTGCAGTTGTTGTAGTAAAATCTTTGTAACACATCATCATGTACTTTCTGTTACTATTATTATCCAGCATTCTGTACAATTCGTAACTAGAGAGGGAAAAGAGAAAAAGCATGCTCTTTTTGAATATAATGATTAGGAATAAAAAGTGATAATAAACCAATAAAATTTCCTAAATAAAACTTTACTAGTATCCATCCTCCTAAAAGCATGTCTCGTTTAATAATTATTAAAGAAAATCACTTAAATTCGCTACGAAAACAAAGACAAAATTTTCATGTCAAGCTGCTTAACTTTTTACCTTTTAATGACCAGAAAGAAGAGTATTCCATGCACGAGTAAGAACAGGATCAACACAAGAATTATCCTCACGGTATCGTTTACGAGCCATCTATAGGATGGTCTACATTTATCTGTACCATCAGAGATATTATCCTCGCGATATTCATGAACTATACACTTGTAATAACTAAAGGAATGTTGCTTAATCAATATCGCATATTAGTCCAACATCAACACGAACACAACTATAAATCAAGTTATCCCAAGAAACTTCCGACACAAAATTATATAGAGGACAATCAGAGAAGCAAAACTAGAGGAAAAAGGAACTGCTGATACTATATGGTAAGCTACAACTTTCTGCACATGCCCAGATTGTGGGAAGAATTCCGTTTTTTGACAGGATTCAAGTCAGGGAAATACCAAAAAACATTGACTTCGACATTTGTAAGTCATAAAGCCTATACTTGATGCATTGAATCCTAAACACAAGTGAGTTTTTAGAGAATCGATGCATACTTTAGCTTTGTTAGCTAGTTATTTTCTATAATTATTTCAGAAGTAGAGGATGCATTTTCCTTCTTCATGTCACTGTTATTTGGTTCTTATTTCCTGTATATTCTCTAAATATACTCTTCTACATGGGGTTCCATATTTGGCTTTATTGTTTACTGCACAAAGTGATTTGGAGATAAACTTGGATGCACTAAAAAGGACTAGCCCTCAGAACTTCATCATCTCAATCAAAGGAAAGCAAAGAAAGCAAGTAAAGTAAGAAAAGTAGTGAAACATCAAGTGAATCAAGCATCGGTGAAGACGATGAAATGACAATGTTTGTGAATAAGTTCAACAAGTCATTCACTAAGTTTTTCAACAAACAGTTGAATAAAAGGAGAAGAAGAGGTGCTGGCCCAAGTAGAAAGAAAAACCCCTAGTACATAGTGTAGTTTGTAAATAAAAAAATTGTAAATATAATCATTTCCATAAATTATTCATTTTAAAATAAATATTTAATACATATTTTAATTGATAAATTTAATGAAAAATTATAATTAAATTGTTCTATCCTAAGGATGGAGATATATATATCTTTTTGGAGATATTTCGATCGGTTCATCGCTTCGCAACAAGTCCGATTTGGGGCGAGTCTCAAGATTAAGGTTTTAAACTCCTCCCAAAAACGGTACTGGGGAGAATCAAAAACACGGTCTAACCCCTATATGCTCTTTCAATGTCTGCTGTGTCGGCTTCTCATACCGGTCATTTTGCCCTCGAACTTTTTGACTGAGGTCCCTATTGGAAGTAGACGGACTTTTCCTTTGGGTATTATTCCTGTTTTTCCGAGTTGTGATGCTTTTTCTAGAATTCAAGTAATCTTATTGGGTTTTATAAGAGTTATGTTGTAGAAAAAGTGATTGTGTAATGTATAGAGATTCGTTTTGAGTGCCTTAGTTTTTTTTTTTTTCCTTCAGAAAGTGCGGGTTCCATAAAATATTGTGTGTAGGAAACTTTTTTGTGTCATGTGACATGATAGATACAAATCCCAATCTTATTTATCCTCACTCCCAATTTCGTACTTCGAGTACTTCGTGGTTCACACTGTGCAATTTTCTTTTAGGGCTAAAAACTTGAGTGGGTATATGAGTAACACACCTAAATGCGCCAAGATCCTCCATGATTCAGTGGCAAATGCTTTCTGAAATCATTTGTTGCGATATGTTATATGGAAACAGGTTTATATGCATTTTTAATGCAGCAATATGGTTCAATTTCTCTAAATTAAATAAATTTGGTCTTTTTTCTTCTCAATTCATCAAGTCTATTTTGATTTCATTATTTGATTTTATTTGTTTGCCTTTATAATTTAATTCCATAGTGATCAATTCATATTAAAAATGAAGTACTTTTACTATGTAGCAGTTTCTTATAAAATGTTCGTTTGTACATAGAAGTTTATTTGTGTCAGAAAACAAGAATATGGTATTTAGGTTACACTTGAGAAAGCCTACTTTTACTGTGTTGAGAATGATGGATAAATCTGGATCTTTCTATCATGACAATCACATTGCATTAACATTTTTTGTCCCTTTACTTTGATGGAGCTTTACGTAAGAATATACGCCTTATCTTTGACTTTTTACATTCTGTAGACTCTAAACATGCAAACTCAGGGTTCAAAGAAAAACCTGACTTTTGTCCCCCTTGCTCCAGCGTGTGTGGTAAGCATACATCATTTTAAATATCAATTTGGTTTTTCTGGTTTCTGGGTTGCCGATTCAACGCTGGTGCACTTTTTCCTTTTATTTCTCATTCGTAGGTTATTCAAGTGCTCACTCCAGTATATTCTGCAAACCTTCCTTCCAATCCCATTCCATGGAGGCTTTTCTGGATTCTGCTTTTCTCAGCAACGACTTATGTCATGCTCACAAGTCTCAAGGTTCTCATTGGTATGGGCCTACAAAAACATGCCAGTTGGTATGTCAATCGCTATTGAAAGAGGAAGCACCATCCATGTTGCATTAACACCGATATATGACATGAGACACAACATGATACGATACATACGCCGATAAGTTAATTTTAAAAAATGTTAGATTTCGACAGACATATTTTGATATTAACAAATATTTTTAATATATAATATAATTTACATTTAATAGATATAGCAGCCAATAATAAATCATATAACCAATCAAATATTCAAATTTCATAATTTAAATATAAAACAGAAAAAAAGAATTTATATTAAATTCCATAACAAAAAATATTTGATTTATAAATGAATTATTTTATGTTTAATTAAAATGATAAAATAAAATAAAATTTGAATTTTTATGAAGGTCATGTCAAAAAATATTGATTGCATGCCTGCATGTCGTAACATATCAGAAAATGTTGACTTGGTGTGAAAAATGTAGACCACATATCGGATGCATGTCGAAATATTGACTTCGTGTCTCAAAATATTGACCACGGACCATGTCGATTGTCGACCATGTACATATATCCGACACTTTTTTTTTTAATGTGCGTCTCAGCGCTTCTAAGGCACCGTCTTCATGCAGTATAGTTTAAAAGGCATAATATTGCTGTCTCGAGTTGTTGTGCTCTGCTGCCCAAGTATTCCTTCGCTTGTTCCCGAAGAACATTTGTTGAAAGACCCCACGGAGATAATGCCTTGACTCTTGAATTATCATCGGTGCCTGGCTCATATGAGAACAATTTTATGTTCGATCTGTTGGTTTATAACTTGAAGGCGAGGCTATAAATGGGTGTCTCCTTCCAATTTTGATAGCAAAGATACAATTTGATGATTACAGAATAAGAATAGGAAGATATAGGCTGCATAGTTGCCCTTTAATCAAATTTGGCCAGTTCAATTAAATATAACACATCACATTTTTAATTTTTTTTTTTTTTTAAAATTTAATAACAGCACTTCTCTGTAATGTTCTTCACATCCCCTGAACTCTTCATTATTCCTAAAGTCGTGTTTGCTCTGAGTCATTATTACCATACAAGTCGTGCTGTTTCCATTGGTGCTCAACGGGTTCCAACGAAGAATTGCATAAAAACGAAAAATGGAATTGGAAAGTGGTTTGGTTCGAATCGGTCCCTTTTTCTCTAGCACTGGTGCAGATGTGCCAATTAGAATTTAGAACAAGAAGGCGGTGGGGACGAAGCGATTTGGTTTAGAGAGAAAGCGAAGGAGAGAGATGACTTAGGAGAATTAAAGAAAAGGGCTGGTTCTAAGGTACGCGTAATCTAGAAGGCGTGTATACGGTGGACCATCTACTCTACCCATTAATAAATGGTTGAGATTTATAACCTGCAACTTGCGGAACAGGTTACTTGTTAAGATTTCAGATAAGCAAATTTGTCCCCTAAAGGAGATTATATTTTGTATCAGTATTCACACAAAAAAAGTCCTAATTGCTGCATCCACTGCCCGACCTGTAGAAGGAATCTTCAGCTATGCATGGTGGATAGATTTTGGACAATTTGGAATTGGATCTCCATCCTCACTAATTCTCATATTCTTCTTTCTGAATGGTTGTGGTCCATTTGTGACATTTATCATCTGTTTATTATCAATTAGGTTTCATTTCATTCTTTCTCTTTGAATAATGCGCTTTTGATTTTTTAATAGAGGATACGAAATGGTATCTGTGCTGAAGTCCTTTGCACTTGATCTTGATCATTGAAGATTTCAATGGGCTTTTTAGGACCAAGATCTGTAATCCTCTTCTGGTGGTAATATTAAGTTGTTTACAATTTGAATAGGTTTAGCAACAAAATACTGATGCTCTTCACATATGGAATTCTATTTATACCTTATTTTCTCACTGTGGGATTCTAAGCAGCTTTCAACCAATGGAGTTTCATGCAAATTAGCAACTTCTAATCCATCTGGATGCTTATAAGCTTCAACAGCTTTGGAGTTCCCAGGGCCTTCCATTTCAGAAACCAAGATCCCAGCTTCGGGTACAAAGACCCTTGTCCCAATTTTTGGACTATGCTACAACTTGTTTAGGGACCTCAAAAAAAGGAAAAAAAAAAAACTTAATTTCTAAACTCCTAGGAAGCGTTTGGTAGAGGATAAATTTTTTTTTACCAGGAAAACGTAATAACTAGGAATATTGTATGAAAACAAGTTTGATGGGAAAGACTAAAAAAAGTTGTTTGGTAGAGTGAAATTTTACCAGGAAAATTGATTTAAGTTTTCAAAGTCTATGTTTGGTAAAAAGTAAAATATTGATGGGATAATTGGCGTAAATGACGAAAGTGGGCATTTTAAATTTTGAAACTGAAAAAATAAAATAAAATCAACAACGTTCATTTTCTTGTTTCCATGGTTGAAAATCTCTCTGCCCTAAACACTTTCATGGCTTGAGGAGGAGGAGCTGCAACTCGTCTCTTTTTCCACCACTGACCTTGAGTTGTGACTCGCCATGTTCATTTGCAGACCAGTTTCTTCAAAATTTCTCTTATTTTGCTGTTTTAATTTAAAGGAAATAACTAGTGTATTACCCGTGCTGATGCACGGGAAAAAAATTGGTTTGTTTGGCGTGGTGGGTCGGCCCTCCGGGCCAAGCCCATTTTGTCACTTCTAATTATTAGCATTTTATATCAGTATGTAATGGATTTCTATATTTATATTATGGTCATTCCAAAATATATCGCTATACTTTAGCTAGTCTTGTGGTCATTCAAAAATTACAAAGTTTGACTCGGCTTCTTTCAGTATTTCTCAGAGATGGACTTTCATTTATTACACTCAGATTTACAAAATAATAATATATAATTATTTTTTGCAAGAATTTGTGTCGTTAGTATCTTAAATTTTACAAATTTATATTTATAAAAATTAAAATCAGATTTAGGAATTTAATTATAAAGGAAGAATGATGAAATTTTAATTTAATTATAAGAATGTGTTGGCAGGCGGGTCGTGCAGGCCCTTCGGGACAAGTCCAATTTTTAACCTTCAACTATCAGCATTTTATGTAAATAATTATGTTTTTGCAAGGATTGGTGTCCTTAGTATTTTGAATTTTACAAATTTGCATTTACAAAATTTGAAATCAGTTTTATGAATTTAATTATAAAAGAAGAAGTATGAAATTTTAATTTAATTATAAAAATAAGTTGGTGGGCTGGCCCTCCTGGCCGAGCCCAGTTTGCCACCTCTAACTATCAACATGTAATAGGTTTTTGTACTTATCCACAAAAAAGGTCCTTATAGTTGCATTGATATTTTTATATTTTATCTCCGAGATGAACTTTCATTTATTACACTCAGATTTCCAAAATAATAATAAATAATTATTTTTTGCAAGGATTTGTATCATTAGTATTTGAAATTTTACAAATTTATATTTACAAAAATTAAAATCAGATTTAGGAATTTTTATTTTTATCAGATTTAGGAATTTAATTATAAAAGAAGAATAGTTGAATTTTAATTTAATTATACAAATGTGTTAGTGGGCTGGTCCTCTGGGCCGAACCCAGTTTGTCACCTCTAACTATCAGAATGTAATATGTTTTTATATTTATCCAAAAAAAGGCTCTTATAGTTGCGTCTAGGTTTTTATATTTTATCTCAGAGATGAACTTTCATTTATTACAATCAGATTTAGTAATTTAAGTATAAAAGAAGGATAAAATTTCAGTTGAATTATAAAAATATATTAGCGGGCTGGCCCTCCGGGCCGAGCCCAGTTTTCCACCTCTAGCTGTTAGCATTTTATATAAATAAGTTTTTTTTTTGCAAGGATTAGTGTCGTTAGTCTTTGGAATTTCACAAATTTGTATTTACAAAAATTGAAATCAGATTTAGTCGTTTAAATATAAAAGAAGAAAGATAAAATTTTAATTGAATTATAAAAATATATTGGCGGGCAGGCCCTCCGAGCCGAGCCCAGTTTTCTACCTCTAACTGTCAGCATTTTATATAAATAATTATTTGTTGCAAGTATTTGTGTTAATTACACTCTTGCAATAAAAAACTGAAAATTTAATTTCTTTCTTGTGTACTAAATTAAAATTTTTATTTTATAGTTCTTAAATTTTATTAATTTTTTTTTTACAGAATGACAGACGTCATTTTTTATTTAAATTTAAAATTTAAATTTTTTTATATTAATTATACATATTTTTTTATATAATTTTTTTCTATTTTAATTTATGATTTTTAGATATTTTTTTAATTGGTTATACATGTATATTTAAAATTTTTATTTTAAATATCTTTTTAAAACATACATGTATATTATTTTAATTGGTTATACATGTGTGTTTAAAATTTATATGTTAAAATTTTAATTTATTTTTTTAAAGTATAAATTATGCCATTTCTTATTTTTTCTTTTAAATTTAAAATTTTAAAATAATTTTTATCGACTATAAATGTATTTTTATAATTTTAAATATTTTATTGCTTAATCTACAATTTTATATTAAATTCAAATTTATTATATATATATATATATATTTTTTCACTGCATAAATATTAAATGCCGAACTCTTTTCTCATATATCATGTTCACATAATTTTTCATTTAATTTATTTCCAAGTTTCGAATTTATTTTACAATATAGTTAATTTTGTTATTTTACAATTTTTTAATGCTTTTTTTTTTTAGTACAACAAAGGGGCAGAGCCCAAAAGAAACAACTAGAAAGCGGGAAGATCAGAGTCCAACAGGTGACTCATCTCAGCAGGAGCTGCTGTAAGTAAAACGAATTCCACATCCGATAAGAAGGCACTCTTAGCAAGATGATCTGCACACTCATTACCTACTCTTCCAACATGCTGAAATTCAACCTGCCAATCCATACTACACCATCGCTTTATGCAAAAGACGAGCTGCTGAAGGGGAGATTCATTCGTTTGGCTTGAGATAGCTTGAATAGCCACCAAGTAGTCACTTTCTACCAGCAGGCACTGAGCCTTGTTCCTCCATGCCACCCAAAGACCCACCAAAATAGCCCACAGCTCAACCATTTGAGAAGAGCATTTACCAATTTTGTATTTGAACCCAGAAATCCAATCACCATGAGTGTCTCTAATAAGGCCCCCACAGCAGGTAAACGATTGATTCCTCTGAACCGCAGCATCACAATTTAATTTCCACTAACCAAGACTATGAGCAGCCCATGTTACCTTAGGCCTAATAACGGTGGGGTGTTGAATTTGATCATAGAAGTTTATACCAGCTCTAATATCTCTGATATACAAGGAGATCAATTGAATAGGATTAATAGGCCATACAAAAAGGGGGTCATGAATGTCATTATTTCTCCACTTCCATAGAAACCAAACAGAAGTAGCAAAGATATCTGTCCAGTTGAGAAGTTGACAGTGCCTCCAGCCCATTTCAAGATTTTTCCGAATCCAATCTCCTAATGGCAGAGAATTAAACTCCAACATTATGTTTCCATTGAACTCGATGTTCCAGATATTCCTTGCTTTGCTGCAATCTCGGAGAACATGGGAGATGCATTCTACCTTATTGCTGCAAAAATTGCAATAAGGAGAACCTCCCCATTTAGAGCTAAGGTCTTTTGTGAGAATTCGCCCATGGGAAATCATCCACAGAAAAGTACGGATTCTTTGGGGGCCTCTCCACTTCCAGATCAGTTTCCAACACAAATCAGGGACTAGGTTATTGAAGTTCATCAAATTGTTATAAATAGATTTAACCACATACCTGGGTTTAATTGGATCTCTCCATACCAGAGTGTCCGCACCTCTATCAAACGCAGGAGGAAGACAAGCACGCAAGTTTTGGATCACCTCTAGGGGAAGCCAAATATGCAGTAATTCAAGGTTCCAGCCTCCAGAACATGAATCCACGAAGTCAACCATTTTACTATCCAACTCGGCTAAAGTAGATGTAGGCAAGACATAATCAATAAGAGGGTTTTCAACGTTAGACCACTTATCTCTCCAAAAAAAGGTCTCTTTCCCATTACCCACCGACCATTGGATGCTGTTGAGAAATCCGTCCCATATTCGACCAAGCCCTTTCCACAAAGTGGAGTCAGTTTGCTGCACCCTTAGGTGTCTACGCAGATCCTCATTCCTCTCATATTTACCAGCTAGGACTTGGACCCATAAAGCTTGTCTGTTGTTAAGAATTCTCCAGGCAACCTTATAAAGGAAGGCTTCATTGTGGGCCTTGCGATTATGAATCCCAAGACCCCCCAGATATTTGGGTTTACAAATGCTCTCCCAATCTATGAGATGAACTTTCCTTTTCTCTTCAGAATCACCCCAAATGAAGGAACGCTCTGAATTTTCTCAATATCATTACAAATAGTTAATGGTATCGTACCATGCTGCATATGGTAGATGGGAATATTGCTCAGAACAGAGTTGGCGAGGGTGATGCGCCCAGCGAAGGAAAGGAGATGGCACTTCCAGGTAGCTAAACGAGCCTTAACTCTATTAAGGACACTTAAATAATTCCTTCTCTTGCCTCACCCATGTTCTAGCATGGAACCCAGATATTTCCCCAAAGAATTAGCTGACACAAAGCCACTAGCTTGAGAGATGACATCTTTGGTAGCTTGGTCCGTGTTTTTGGAGAAGTAGATTAGAGATTTTTCAATGCTAACAGCCTGGTCAGAAATATCGCAGAAATTCTTCAACCAATCTAACATAACCTCCAACTGGGGAATACTAGCTTCACCAAACAAGACTAAATCATCCGCAAACATAAGATGCGATATAAGAGGCCCTTTCCTTCCAGCCTTCATAGGCTTCCAATCTTTCTTCTTGACAGCTTCAACAATGATATGAGAAAGTTTGTCCATACATAAGGCAAATAAATAAGGGGACAGAGGATCCTCTTGTCGTATTCCCCTAGTTGGCTGAAAGCTGTTTGAAGCACTTCCGTTGCAAAGAACCTGAAAGCTAGAAGAAGAGATACAACTGTGGATTAGATTGGTCATCCAGGGAGGAATACCAGCCTCTAACAAGACTCTACTGATGAAGTTCCAGTTCAGCCGGTCATAGGCTTTAGCAAGATCAATCTTGATAGACATGTAAGCTTTCTTTCCGGATAATCTATTCATAGCATGAGTCATCTCCTGCGCTATGATCACATTATCGTGGATGATTCTCCCTGGGACGAAGCTGGTTTGGAACGGGGAGATCAACTTGTTCATCAGCGGTTTGAGCCTATTGACAAGGATTTTGGATATAGCTTTATAAAGAACATTACACAAAGCTATGGGACGGAACTGATCCACTCTCTCTGGATTTGGGATTTTCGCGATGAGAACCAGAAGAGTATAATTAATCTTGTGGATTTGGTCGGGGCTGTCAAAAAACCATCTGATATCCTTAAACACCTTCTCAACAAGAAAATCCCAATTGCTATGGTAAAAAGCCTCCGGGAAGCCATCTGGCCCTGGAGCCTTGTGGGGACCCATTTGAAAGAAGGCTAGCTTGATTTCACAATTTGAAAGAGGTTTGTTCAAGCTTTGGACTTCCAAAGGCTGCAACTGAGGCCACTGCTTAGATGTATTAATCCAGCTCCTAATAGCTTGATCTTCCACAAACAGTCTTTGGAAAAAGTTGGAAACAATACCTTTGAGATCCTCCTATTTCCTGACCCATATACCCACCTCATTCTTCAGTGCAAGGATCTTGTTTCTCCTTCTCCTGGAGACAGCTATTTGTCCTGCGAATATTAGCTTATCTTTTGCTTTTAAAGAGAATTCAAAATAAAAAAGTCCAACCCCTTTACCCATGGAGGAACGCAGCGAGCCAGTAAGGGAAGAAGAAGACCTGCTTGAGAGAAGCATTTACAGAACGAAGACGAGTAGTGCTGAAGATGTTCCTATGGAAGAAGGAATATAGGAGAAGGGTGGTTCCAGTAGCACAAGTGGATCAAATGTTATAACCACGAAAGCTGGAAATAGGCCATCAACAGGTACTTTCGTAGGCAGGGGAGTGGTCTCATACAAAGATATCGTTCTGCAGCTCAATGGAGAGGATGATGGTAGGCAAAGCGATGAGGAGGACTGGATTACAACCCAGAGAAGAGAGCGACTACATTGAGGAGGAGATTCCAACCCAACAGGCTAATCCTTTATGCCTAGTGTATTATGTCTCAAAAAAACAACATCTAGAAGACTGCAAAAAGTGGCGAAAGTCCTTGATAATCAAACTCTTGTGGAAAAAGATTAATAACAGATTCCTCATGACAAGACTATTCAGACTTTGGGCGCTTGTAGGTGTTAGTATTTGGGTGTCCTAGAGACAATCTTATGATTAAATAAGGACATAGATGTAGACCTTTGTATTGTCGCAAATAAATAAAAGCATTCTTTATCCTATTTTATATTTTGTCTCGATATTACTGTTAATATTATATATGAGTAACTGGATAAACCCCTTGGAATAAAATAGGTATCTCTTGAGTATCTGTGATGAGATCACGATCATGGGGATTCAAGGATACTGGATGTTTATTCCTAATTTTATGTTCCTAGTCTAGAGACACTGAGAGTGGGGATCAGTGATCTCGGGTAAGACTAGCACGACTTATCTACTTGTATTCGGATACAAGGTAAAGACCTCATGAGCTACAGATATGGAGATGTCTTAGCTAAAGTCGTGGGTGGATCTATAAGGGTATAGCTCGCACTGAACAGACCCACAAAAGAGACTCTATGAGGAAATCTCACAGAGAGTATCATTAGAGTAGTCTCTTTATATTTGGGTATGTCTTTCCTTAGACCAGAAGTTATTACCTAGACTGTGTTCTAGAAGGCATGCTTTGACTGTATACCTCGTCTGCCTGAAACATGGAGACTCATAGGTATATTGTTGGGCTTGTCCTGAAAGAGCACAGGGCTAGGGTGATAAGCTGAAGGAATTCGTCAAATCTCTATGAGAGATTAGGTTATCTGTAAACCGGAGAAATCGAGATGACATTTACAGGGACTCGGGAATCTATGCATAGTAAAAAAGATCATGAGATGATCTGCCTTTAGAGTCAGTAAACTGAAGATTCCCTATTTCGAATAAAGCTTACCCTAAACCGCAAGGGTTGATACGTTTTCTTACCCTAGGTTTTATGGGAAGGTAACCGAGAAGAGAGGAAATACATACGGCAGCCAAATATGTGTAATAGGATGATTATGTCATTAACCTAACTAGCTCTGGGGCAACAAAGCATTGCTAGTGCTCTGTGTTGTCATTAGATGGGTTGTGGGCTTATTGGGCCCAAGCCCATTTATGTCAGTGGCTATGTTGGGCCTAATGGGTCACACACTAACACCTTATTGTCATGACAATATAGCATTAAAGGTATTGGGCCTAATAATGGTTGTTAGCCCAAGAAGAAGTTTGGAAGCCCACCAAAAGAAAAAAAAAAAGGGCGCATGGTTAGTTAATGGGCTTGGATGGTCCAAGACATTACTAATTAATTTAATTAGTTAAATTAATTATCAAATGTTTAAATTTTGAATTTTGAATTTTGAATTTGAAATTTGAAATTTCAATTTTGAAATTTCAATTTTGAAATTTGAATTTTGAATTTGAATTTTGAAATTCGAATTTTGAATTTTGAAATTTGAAATTTTGAATTTTGAATTTTGAATTTTGAATTTGAATTTGAATTTGAATTTGGAATTTGAATTTGAATTTAATATTTAAATATTTGAACGTTTGAATTCAAATGTTTGAATTCGAATTTGAATTGGCTATGAAAAGTTGTTTCATAACAAAAGGATAAGATAAGATCTTGTTGGAACAAATCCCAAATATCAAGAGGAGATCTTTGAGAATCTTCTAGTGAGGATATGGGGCGCTGATTTAGGTATCTGATGATGGTCATAGGATCAACCAAATGAGCTCCAGTCAGATTTGGTTTGTTGAGAGAATAAGTGAGACAGTTGGTTCAAGTTTGAATGCAACTGCTCAACGTATCTGGACTGTTATGAGGCCAAGTGGGGCGCACCATATGGTTGGCCATATGATGGTTGTTGAGTCAGATTCTTGTTGAGATATTCACTTGATATCATGAGGATGTGAGAGGAGGTTGTTGACAAGATTTGAATTTTGCAACAACTCCACTCATCCCCCTAGTGTGCGCTATATATAAGGCCTTATTTGAGTGAAGAAAATTAGATTTTAATTAACTCCTTCTCTCATCTCCTTGTGGGTTCCTTTTGTCAGGTTTTTCTTAAGAGAGTTTTGAAATAAACTAGCCCTTTTCAAAGTAAAACCATGCGCCACTTTTGTGTCTATTCTTGCTGAATATTCACTCTTCTAAACACCTTGACCTAGCCTCCTCCTTCACACATTGGGCGCATAGCTTGCCTCCATTGGTGTTTTCGTTGGTGGCCTTGAAGAAGAGTTCTTCCGTCTTGACAAAGGGTGGTGTGGATCAACATTAGAGGGCTTGCATCTTCAAGCCTCATCTTGATCATCCTCAAGTTTTGGAAAGCAAACAAGGTAACATCCATGCCCTAAAGCATGTTTCTTGATATGCTATGTGTTATTCCGCTCGAAAAATTTTGTTTTTCCCTCTCACATGCCTCGACCTTCAAGGTCAGTTTCTTTCAAGTGGTATCAGAGCCCGGTTGCTTTACCATCGGCGGGTGATGGTACCTTGTTTGTAAAAACTTGTTCTTTACGGTCAAAATTCTTTAAAGAATTAAAACTTGAATCATAGCATATGGATTTCGAAATACTATGCTTTAAATCGTTAAAGTTTTTATTTTATGAACATGTTAATGTGATTGCTATGTTCATATGTCTGTATGTGATCATGGTTTTGTTTCTTTTCTTTGTGAAAGTTTTAAAAGAAACACCTTTTTGAAAGGGATAAAATCGGCCATGAGGGGTACTATGAGTACCTTGATTGTTTTCTTAATTTTCGCTGTGAATTGTTCCATTAGAAAGACATGAAATTTTGTTAAAAAATTTAATCATATATGTGATATGTGATTCGGCCATACCATGTGTGGTGTCTGCATGTGTGGTTTAATTTTGTGTTCTTTGAGAAAGAGTCATCAAAATTTAAATTATATTAATTGTTATATAATTCGGCCATTAAGAAAATTTGAATCATGATTCTTGTGTTGATATTTTAAATGTTAAAATGATCTGACGTATGGATGAACATGTTATATAATATGTGATATTATGTGCTTGCAAGTTATTTGTATTTTCAGGTACAAATTGGAAGGGGATGGTCATGGTGCCCGAGTTTAAATTTCAAATTTTATATTTTAAATTAAAGGTGTAATTTTGTTCGATTTGAATTAAAATGTAATTTTGAATTTTAAATTTTGTATTTGTCCCTCCAAAGATGTTTTGGAGTTTCTTCAATTATATGTAATTAGAGAAATAAGCTAGTGGCGTTTAGACGACAAGGAGCCATGGCTTGAGAAGCGGAAGGACAAATGCACGAGCACCATGACCGTCTCAAATAAAACTGTTTTATTCACATGTATGCTTTTATGTTTTAAACGACTAGTATGCATGAATTGGACAAAGCGCGCTTGTATGTATTATTATGCACGTCCAATCACGACTAGTGTAATCCGATAGATGTTTGACATAGGATACGACTAGCATGATAATAATATAAATGCGTTTGATGAGACCTAATAAACCCCTAAATAAAAGGAACCCTTAAAAGGAATAAATTATTAAGCATATGATTACCTCCCACTACCAATATTACTCGAACCTGCTCTACATAGTGGTGCTCCACAACTCAGTTGGGACCCACTGTTTCGTTGAGTAAGAGTAGTATTAGAAGTGTTAGACACTTACGGTGGTGGTTAATACTTAACTGAGACATATGTTGCAGGCTCAGCCGGGCTTATGTGCTTAGGGTAATAATGCTAGGTTGGTTGCATGAGATGCACCACTAAGTGACAAGGAGTTGTCAACCTAATGTTAAGAGAGGGTATGAGATACTGTTGATGAGGATCAACCTATTATTTAAATTAATCTTGCGGTCTCAGACGGGGGTTAAAATAAATAATCGCACTCTTAATCCCACTAAGGTAAAATCTAAAAGTAGATGAACCCTAAGTCAAATGGTAAGGGTCAATGACTTAGATAAAATAGTGGGAGGGGCAATTTATTGACCGGTTCAAACTTTATGGACTGGTATCGGAACCTGAGAATTGTTCTTAGGGCTGAAAAGATTGCCTACGTCCTTGATGGTCCATTACCCGTAGCTCCTAGGGAAGGGCAAGATGGGTTCGCGGAATATGATTTCGAGGCCCACAAACAACACATGGATGACGATACGATGGCAGTATGCATCATGTTGGCATCCATGTCACCTGAACTGCAAAAGCAGCATGAGCATATGGATGCTCCCTCTACTGTCTTACATCTCAAGGAGTTGTATGACGTTAAAGGAA